>NC_031770.1:19513919-19532090 GCF_001522545.3 Parus major
AAGAAAGAAAGATTGACTTGGATGCAGCGCTATTTATAGGTGGCGGTAAAGGCTCCTTTTCAATAAGCAGCCGTGGAAAAGAAACGTCAGAAAACTGGCTGCTTTATTGATCCGAAGTGCTGGACGGTCACAGCCACGCCAGCCAGGCTGCACCTACAAAGTCGCGTCTCCTCTCGGGTTCGGCAGCGAGAAGGGGAATAGGATGCGGGTTTTGCTGACCAGTAGCTTGGACACGATTCAATTCCCAAGCACAGGTACAGGGCAAAAGAGTGTGAGATGGAAGACTTTTCCCTTTTCTTTCAGACACGGACACAATGCAGGGCACCCGCAGGGCTGAAAGTGGGCCAGGGCTACACGGTAGGTATCAGATCACACAAAGAAGAGGAAAGAAATCCAGTTAAAAATACATTAGCTGAAATCAGAGGACGAGCTTGATTATTTTTTTTTCTTTTAAACAAAGGTGCACGTTAGAACAAGCTGGAAGCACTCTTTGTGCCTGACGGTATCCCCCACGCCCATTGGAAATAAAGCAAGAGGCTTGCTCTTTCTTTGCATCTTTTAAACCTCGTTTTAATTAGAATTGCCAAAGTAGGACGCCCCGGTGGAAGATGTTTTCAAGTATCCACCTACCTCTCTGCTGTAAGCAGAATTGCTGTCTGCTAAATTGCTTGAAACGCAAAATTCTGCCCCACCCCCAGCTTGGTTTGGCACCTACTCACTTTTTCCCCCCGAAATTGCAATTGTTTATGAAAGGTTATTCCATTGGGAGGAAAAGAGAAACCCCAAACACCCAGCAGTAATGAGATGAGTAGACTCCAAGAGCCTTGCTTTGCTCTGTACAACAGGAAAGGCTTTGGACAGAGAGCGTCCCAAAAAACTCATGCTTTTTTTTTTTTTTTTTTTTTTTTTTTAAGTCACAGATTGGGCGTATCCTTTCCCTTCTCCTTTAATTTATTTGATTAAATCATAACCAAAACAGACTCATCAGCTTCTCGTATTTCCTCAGCTGTAACCATACGCAAAACCTTTTATATGGAGACAAGTAATTGGCTTTAGTTAACTCAGGGCACAGGCTGCACTCAAGTTTTCCTCCCGTTCCCAGGGCAGCGTTTCACGCAACCGCATGTTCCAGCTCTGCCTCACGCTCCTCAATCGCCAGCCTCAGGTTTCTAAACTGTTTGTGCCGTTCCTCACCATTCTCTGATTTCTCTCATGAGGGATGCTCACGGCAAAGGCTTATGAGTGGGCTCTTCTCCCTCGGGATTTGGGAGTGGCGGGACTGGTTCAGGGGGAGTCCAGCTCGGCACTGCTCCTGGACCGCGTCCCGCGGCCATCCGCATCCCACCTCAGCACCGGGCTCGCGGCTTGTTCCCGCTCCCGATGGAGGACTAGACCAGTTTCACCTTCAGGAAAGCGAGGTTCTGTTAGCTCGCTTCTCTCTTAAATCAAAAAGAAAGAAAGGGGGAGGGGGAGGAAAGAAAAACCTCTAAAGTTTCTCAGGTAAAGCTTGGCTTTCTTTTGGTCATTACTCAAATGAAGAACCGCGTCAATTAACTCCAAATTGGAAATGCTTGCCCGAAAAGAATAATGATAATTCCCTGCCGTTCTCTAAGAGGTAGTTGCAGGATAGCACTTAGTGCGTGTGGTCCCTAATGACAGGATTGCTGCCCTGCCCGGGGTTTGGCTCTCCCTGCCCCGCTGGCTTCGCTCTGAGCTTGGGCAGCGACGCCGGGCACGGCTGTCCTGCGCAAACCTTCCCCCTCTTCCCTTGCTCTCTGCCCGCAGCCGCACGGGGTTTACACCTCCCACGGCCAGCACAGTATGACCACACCATGAAAACAGATTTAATTACCTTCATCCCTCGATAAGAGGGCAGGGGCCTCATAGCAACAGGTAACGAGGGCACCTGCAGCTCTTCGAGGGTGTTTAATTGATAACAGAGGAAGCAGGACGCTTGCCAGAGGGTCGCTTTCGGTAAGGTGGGCTGTGAGGGAAGCGGACCATCAAAATGGGGTGCATAGCGATACTTTGGTAAAAGTTTAACGTTGCTGCGAGGGGAGCGCGACACCCGCAGCGAAACGGGACGGCTGCTTCGCCTCGGATTCTTGCTCGCTGTTTTCAAGCTGTCTCCAAAAGCCCCTCAAGCCGTCCCGTGGAGCGGCCCCGGCTCTAGCACCGCGGCTGTGGGGACGACACGTGTTGCTCTCCTGGGGAGCGGATCGCCTCCGGCCCCAGCGGGAGATGCTGCCGAGGATGCTCGGTGCGGGCCCTCGCTGGGACAGGGCTGTGCGGCCAGGAAGGCGCTGCCGTGTGCGGGGGTAGTGGGGCAGCCTCAGCCTGCCTCATGGCTCAGGGCACGGCAGGAGCGGCCCCGAGCAAGCTTGGCAGGGTCTGTGTGGGGGCTCAGAGCCCGGGCGGGGCTCCCACGGCCACCCCGGGGCGTCCCCGCTCAGCCGCCGCCGGGGCTCCGTGGCGGGCGGGCACGGCTGACCCTGGGGGCGCCGGAGCGGGAGGGAGGGTCTCCGGCCTGACCCGAAAAGGAGAAGCTCCCCCTTCCCTTCCCTCCCTTTCCTACCCTTCCCCGTCTCTTTGTTCTTTGCCCCTTTGTTCCTCTCCTCGAAGTTTCCAGAGGGGTTGCTGGTGCGCAGCAAAGTTGCCGAAAGCTGAGAAATTACAATAAGTGTATGTCTGAGCAAGGAAAGAGGGTGAGGGTCCCTTCCCAGGGCTAAGAGCTATTCCCCAGATCCCGCAGCGTTGTCTGCTTGCGCGAGGGGTCGGGAGGGCTGCTGGAGCCGGGCCGTGCTCGCAGTGATGCTGAGGCAGAAAAGGCTCCTGCAGCCACAGCACCGCGGGACCGGGCACTCCTTTCGCCATTTAAACAGGCGTCCTTTCTGCCCTTTCTGGTGGGAAAGGGAAGAAAATAATTGGCAAGCACGTCGTCATGAGATGAGGCAGTAGGTGACACAAATGAAGGTTTTCTGAATGCTAGATTTTAGGGCACACATATTGGTTTGGGATGCACAATCTCAGAATGGCTTTGTCTCCATCACTGTATTTTTGCTGTTTTTTGTGTTTGTTTGATAGGACTATGGTAAAGTGTTGTCAGGAGTTAAACAAGTTGGGACTTAATTTCAAAGTTGATGGACTGTCTTCATAGACCAGCATCACAGCTTAAAAGACAGGTTTAATGTGGTTAATGGGAGATTGCAGTGTGGCTCTGTAGTGACAATAAACTTCCTTGGAAAAGGAAACATCTTTATTTGCTACCATGTGCAGTAGTCTTATCCCCTCTTTATTAATCATTATTAAATGTTAGAGAACTACAAGCTTATTTTGCCTTGCGCTAAAATATCCCAGTAACTTCAAAAGTATCTGTTATCACAGAATTCTTACCTCTCCTCCTGATACGTGAAAGTAGGAAAACGCTTTATTTGGGAGAGTTAGGTATTAGGAAAGCTGGTGTGAGAAAGGAAGTTTTGATATCTTGCATTGGAGTAGGTCACAGCAGGTTACAGACAGAGCCAGATCAGAGTCCTGAACTCCAGCTCGCTTCCCTAACAGTGCTGCTGTGCTCCCATCTTTATAACTGAGGATATCATGGATGATAGTAGCACTTAAAAGCTGAATCAATCTAATTCTTGTAATCATGAGAATGTCCACAAATATTTGCTGTTTTTACATAGGTAGAGATCCCATAAAATTATTTTAGAAAATATTGTATTTGCAGTAGTTTTGTATTACATAAAAATGCCACAAATGTTTATTATGATGTGCTAAATGTCCAGAATTTGTATAGTATTTTTTTTTTTTCTGGTATTCAACAAAGTTGAGAAATGAGGTGAGGCCAGGTTGGGATTGACTAAACATATGTTCTAGAGTGGGATTTGTTTAATGTGAATACACTTATAGGGATTCAGCCCATAATTCTGGCAGAGGTTAAATCCATTTTTCCAATGAAATGGGGTTTGATTTGAGGTGATGTGGGGCCTGTTCTGGCTTTGTTTTTTCTGATGTTGAAGGCATACAATCCCAGTGAGAAATCTGGGAACCTTGCCACTGTAAAACACAGCTTTAGCTATTTCAAGGTAGCAACTCAAACATAGAAGATGTCCATGAAAACTCTGACCTTTATTATTTAGGACCGTGATTCAGAGTTGAATGTAATAATTGGTCAGTAGCAAATTAGAGAAAGATACAGACATTGTATCAGATATTTTGGTGACAGCTCGATTTTCTAGCTGCGTCTCCACACACAAGTCTACTGGCTTATGGTTTAAATCCAGAGGCCAGCAACACTGCTTACTGTTCTGTTTATATCCCAGTGCTCATAATGTGGTGTTGCAATACCCAGGTAAAAATGTTCAATGCCATTTAGAACAAGGAATCTGCCTTAAGCAATGCTGTAATCAGCAACAGCCAATGTTACTGAGAGCAACAGCTTCTGCAAATGCCTTACTGCCACAAGTTAACCCAAGTACAGCTGTAACTGTGCTCAAAACTAAATAAAAGCAGACGGGTGAGAAGGAGAATAAAAACCTGATTGGAAAAATGGATTTTAGAGAATGCTCTGTGTGATCAACAAAGGCTGCTTCTGTCTTAGTAATGATGACAATTAGAGGGACAAGCGATGTTAGTGGGTGCTCGTTCAAATTCAGGGTTTCTGCTGCAGCATGAGAAAAAATATTTTCTGATTCAAAAGCATTTACTAAAGAAAGCGTGGTTGCATTTTTTCATGTTAATTAGTATTTTCTTTTTATCTGTACTTTTTGCTGATGTAGGCAGATTTCCTTTCAGCAGATGAGAAATGTATATACATTTTGAAAAATCAAAACAAAACAGACAACCCCCTACTATTTACACTGGAAATTCTGCCATCAAATACAAGTTATTAAATACTCCACAGGATTTTAGAAGGCAAATCTAAACATATAGTTTGGGATTTTGTCATCTTGGTTTTTGGAGCAGGAGACGAAACTTCTGTTTTGTAGCAGTTTGTTAAACTACCGAGTTTAAAGGAGATGTCAGGCAAGACCTTTTACTCTGGATTTTTATCATCTTTCTCTGTCAATAAATACTCGCAGAAAATGAGGGGAAAATCCCCATTGTCTTTTGTTTTACTTTCCTTGCATTTGTTAATATATCCAGAGTGATTCCAAACAGCATCAGTGCAGAGGAATACGGCATAAAAATCAGAATAAGGAGGAGATTAAAAATGAGAATTGTCTGCTTTGTAATGGATATTTCTAGGTGTAGGTGTGAATGAATACTGGTTCATTTTTACAGTTTTTAAATGGAAAAGCTTCAAGTTTACAACAAAGGTAAACAGCATGTTGTATTGCATTTAGCAGATGTTGGCTTGCTAACTTTAGGAAAATGGAGAGAATGGTCCCCTTGACATCCCTGCAGAGAATTACATATTGCTAGAAGGGAAAGGAGAGCACATAACTATAAGAATTTTGTTGAGAATAGAACATTAGCAACTTTACTGTTGTATTTATTTTCTTTTATTTGCTTATCTCAGCCCTAACAATTTTTATTTTTCCTGTAAATGCCTGTGTTTAATTCTGTCAGTATATACCTAAATTAAATTAAAAGAGCCTACAGGATAATACAAATCTCAGGCTTTCAAATGTTACAAGTGCCTTATGCGCTTACTATATGTGTAAAGTTATCACTAACCATAGTAAACAGTAGTTCACTTCAGCTAAGATTCAGTTGCCAAATAAATAGCATTTAGATATTTTCTTTTTTCTTACTGCTATGTCATGTATGGAGAGACCTAAAGCTCATCTCATTATATTGGATAGGAATACAATTAGGATGTTGACTGAACATTTGCAGAAAATACTAGAGATAATGACATGTTTCCATCTAAGTATTTCAACTGTTTTAAAATTTGTCATTCTTAATAAATAGAGTAGTAACAATAAACTTAGAAACTACTTCCCCACGTTTATATTCTGTCACAGAAGACTTCTTATTCAAAGGACAAAAATAAATATTTCTCCATATTTTCTTAATGACTCATGACCCTGAAGTACAGCACTAGCAACATACAGGCAATCCCTTCCCTCAAAATATTTGCAAGAACTGCATGTTGTTGCCCATGTGTGGGATTTTGAAAACACATCAGTAATGTGTAAGTGGCTCTGACTCTAAACGTGGAGGGAGAAAAGATGATAAATCAGTATCAATTAATTCTAAGTAAATGATTAAGATAAAGGCTCTGGTCTGTTTTCATTGCAGTTAACACTAGAACTCTTGATTTTGAACAGCTTCCTGCCTGGGTTGTGGAAATGCTCAGAAATCCCAGCCAGCATTTTGGTTTTCTTGTGCAAAAATACACAAAACTGACATCATCTTCTTTGCTGAAAGCTGTAGTTCCAGGCCTTAATTTCTTCAAATATTTCTACTTCTATATTTTTCATCATGCAGTAGGAAGTTTTCCCTCCTCCCTTTCCCCTGAAATAGTTATCATGTCCATGAGTGGCATCTGTGGTGTTTTGCATTTAACTATTTCAAACCTTCATTCAAATACAGCATTAACAATGTTTTGGGGGGTTTTTTCATTCATATCAAATACAAATTCTTACATTGATGCCAGTCTTGGGAAGCTGCCAATGAACTGCTGCTGCTAAGTTTAACATCCATTTATGACAGCTGTTAAAATGGGTGAGGAACTTGAACATTTTCTTCCAGTTAGAAAAATTTTCAAGTAGAACTGAGCTATGTAATTCCGTGCAGATGCTTATCACTCAATGCTTTCTGAACAAATTAAATCACTATTTAATATCCTTTTTTACCTTATTCTTTCATATTTTTGTATTCGCAAGAAGAGCAAGATATCTGAAACAGGCTTGCAATTTGTAATTTAAAGGAGGAATTAAAACAGCACAGATCTCTGAACTATAAATAAGAATATTTTTTCCTCTAACTTGAATTTTCTCTGAACAATTTTCTTCCCTCCTCCCTCCATATTCATTTTGTCTACTTAAAAAATGTTGGAAGTAGTATGCATTTTAGTAGGATACAGGGTAGTGACTCCTCCATGTTCAAAAGACACTTGGAATTCTTCTCAACATGTCCTTATAGAAAATGTTGAATACATTTAGGCTGATTGCATCTTTTACATATGTAAAAAAAAAAAAGTACTGTAATCCACTGATGGTTTCCAGTGACACCTGGATATCAAAAGATTTTGCAGCTACACACATACATGAACTGCTACTGACATCAGGTGCTGCTGGGGTGGGTGGTGTGTTCAGCTGCAAAAAAAAAAAGGAATTTACGCTTCTAAATTCGGTGATACCAAATTCTCTTAAACATTGAGTAGAGGAATATGTCCTTTTTGTTTTTCTTTTTCCAATCTGTAATAACATCTTCCAGTGGTGTGTGATAGATAAATATAGATATCTTTGACAGATACAGATGTGTGTATATATATATATCACATTACAGCCAAGGAAAAATTTACTCAAGGGGACAAACTTGCTTTAAAGGAAGTGCCACATAAAAGAGGAACTTTATGCATCCAATGTTATCTGTCTTGGTAGAAGAAAGAAATTACTGAAAATGTAGCATCTAACCTTCCTTAAGCATAACTGCATTTATGTAAGAAAGGATCACCTGTATTAGACTCATGTAAGTGAGAGTGACTATAATGACTGGATTATATCTGAGTTCCTTTCCTGATTACCCAGCACATAAATTTTCATCAATATTTCAAAATAAAAACTATTTAAGGGGAAAACATACAATAAATTCAAGCATAGAATGCTGGCATCCGAAATTTTTTTGATTGTTTATTAGGTAGCAGGCAGCATTCATAGGAAAATATTTAAAGTTGGAGGGGACAATAGCTGAGGGACTGTGATGGGACTGGCATAGATCTTTCCTGAACTAACAGAAAATGCAGAACAGATCATTTGTCATTGGAGTGGTAGGATCTTTCACATCAAAGTTAATCTTATCTCTGAGGCTGGCATCACATCCATTGAAATCACTGAGATTCATGTTCCACAATCTGGGACTTCTGCAATCTACTAATTTTTGAGTGGCTTATATCGATATTAATAGTTTTAAATGTTTGGGTAGAAAAGACGTGATAAACCTGTGATTGATTGTAACACTGGACATTTAACAGGTGAATTTGTTCTGTTCATCCAAGGGGCACCAAAGACCTAATCCTGACTTTCATATAAGGGAACTGAGACACAGAGAGAGAAATGACTCTCAGAAGCCCAAGTTCCTGATCATGTGTTGGTGATCATTTTAGGAATACAGAGCAGGTTGCATATACCTTCTACACACACACTGTAGCCTCATAAAGTGCTTTCATTTCACAGTGCCTTCACAAACTCCTTAAGCCTTGTTTCAATGATTTCCTCTAGAGCCTCATTTGGTGGCAACCCTTCATTCATCAAATGTCTATAATGCTTGTACCTTGTGGTCACCTGTATGAGAATTGGAAGACCTGTTAATCTTTCCAGCACCCAAAGAACTTCTTGACTGTCAACTCCTGTATTTCTATGTGCAAGAGCAGAATTATGTGAAATCAGATGGAATTACTCTTGCATAGCATTTCTCGGACTGAGGGGATGAAAACTAGCATCCTATTTTGTACATGCTCACAGCTGCATAAAAGCTGAGGCAGAAAACCTGAGCTGTAGTGGAAAATAGTGAAGGGCCATTTCTACTGGACTTGTACCTAAAGAATTGTCCTGAGAAGCGGCAGCTGAAATAGAGGAAACTGTTTCTGGATGTTTAAGTGGTCTTGGTAACTTAGAAATGCAATATCCCATCTGCACAGGTAGAAATGTGAAGCATCAGCTTTGTAAAAACTGAACATGAATACACCAACCTCTCAAAAATCATTACTCATACAAAAGAGTTAAAAAGAAAAAAATAAATTGGTTCATACAAAAGTATGTCTCCTACCATTTATCTGGCTATAGTAAATAAGGTGAGAGATGTTTTTACATTAACAGCCATTGAAATGATTGTGTGCTGATCATGGCCATGCTTTTCCTTTTTCTCTAGTCTTAACTGAGCACCCATGTCCCAAGAGCTCAGAGCAGGGGCACAGAGACTTAGCTGTGTGCAAGCCTGACAAGCATAACTCAGGAAGGCTCCGTAAGAACTTGGAAGGGGTGTTTGTAAGATAGTGTCTTTACTTCTCAGCAGAAATCTAGTGGCAAAACATTATGGTGGAGTTTCTAAACTAGTGAAATTGTTCTAGAGCAAGTAACTGTACCATAGTATCCAGTAGTACAGTGCAAAAATCTGCTGTAAGTAAAATCACTCTTGGAGAAATAATTTCCTTTCCTAAGAAGGAAATAATGGACACAGCTAAACTCTGGGTACTCTATATAAAAACTGTATTGGGAAAAAATGGTTTGGTATCAGTCAGTAATGTGAGTCTCCGTAATGTTTCTTTTAATTCTTCTGTAACTGAAATAAGAACTGGCTGCAATGTGAGAGAACTTCAGGAGCACTTAAGCGACAATGTTTTATGAACACCTTGTAGTGGGCTGGGGGACACGGTAACATACTCAGCACCAGGCTGAAAATCTTTCTGCCAAGTAAGAGGCATGTTTGGCCATCTCATGGGAGAGGCTAAACGGGGACACAGAGATCTTTGCAAGGGAAGCAGTTCCCCAATGTTACCTTCTCTGTGCCCTCCCCAGCAGAATCCCATTCAGAAGATGAGCTCCAGCTTGGCAGCCTGGCTTGTAAGTCCTGCCACACCTGGCTGGATACCAGGTCCCTCCTTCCCTGCCTGCTTTTTTCTGTGCAAAAAGGCAGTGCCAGGTGGCTACGGCTGTCCTCTTTTCTTTTTTCCTTTTGGCTCGAGCTGCCATCTGACCAGAGGGGTAACATGGGGAAGGCTGATCCCTTCCATGACCTGTTTGGGGCTGTAATTGCATAGCCCAAAATTGAAAAGACAGTCCTCTGTAGTGGTTCTCGTGCCTTTGGTGGAAATGCTTGACATTCTATCATCCAACTACAGAGCAGACTAAATGATTGGCACTATTTTGAAGCATCTTTTATTTTCTGCTTTGCTATTTACAAGTAGATATATACAGATTTTGGGATTATCCTTTTTATTCCTTTCTGAATCTTCTAAGAAGACAAAAACAAGACCAAAATTATCCCTTCTTTATTAAAGGCATTAAAAAACCCTACCCTGACAACCACAACCCCAAAACCTATTGGATCATGTATTTTTATAGAAGTTGATAGATTGGTACATATTGTTTTAGTTATGACAAAGTTCCTAAAGCTTTTTAAACTTGATGTTTGTAAGCTATTAACAAACCATGATTCAGTAATGGAGTGGAAATAGCACAGCTGAAAAGGAAATAACTTGCCTCCTTGGCAGAATTAACATTACCCTGAGTGTAGGAAAAGCCTTCATAGCTGGCTGCCTTTGCTGCAATCACTGGCCATCCCCAGGATATCCTATTGTTTGGCATTCTCCTTCTGCAATGACTTTTGTAGAGCTTTTGGATGCAGGAACTTTTTCTGGTTAAATGTTTTGTGAAGAACCTAACAAATTTACCATTCCACCCCAGATAATGCTACTATACTGTAAATATTTAATGAGAACACATCTCTGGTAGTGTAAATCTGATGCAGTTACCCTGGTTTTTGTAGCCACTGCTCTGCACTGACACTTGGTTGAGTCTGGCAGCAGCATGTCTCTTGCTCTCCCTTGTGAGAGAAGGCAAGAGAGAAGGACCTACTATTTTGGGAGTTATTTCTGCCAAAAGCTGAGACCTGTAGTCCTGCTAATACCAGGAGAGGAGAACATGCCACTCTTGGCAGCTGCAAACCCCACCAATTTCTGCACTGCCCAGAAATTAACTTCAAGAGTCTCAAAATTGTCATTAAAATTCAATTGTTTCCCTTCACATTTAGACATCCGCCCATGGAAAAACACCCATTGTGTAACTTCTCTCCCTCTCCCTGGAGGATGGGAAGGTTGCAGCCCTAATGGTGACTGAAAAGAGAGAGGCAAGAAAATGAGCTTACCTTGCTGCCCTAAACTTAAGCAGTAATCCACATGGCACCAACACCTAATACCCAATAATTTGGATGTAGAATTTCATTGCTAAAGATTTCACATTGCTTCTGCTTCTGTCTTGGTTTTATACATAGCTACATTTTTTATTTTCTTGCTTCTTTTTTCCTTTTTTTTCCCCCTGTATAATATGACCAAAATGCCATGGAAAAATGCAACTTCTCAAATTTTTTATTCAAAATTGAAGACTGGATTCTCAGCTAGTATAAACTGGTATGACTCCACTGGGCTTTCACTGGCTGCGTATCTCGTTTCTAGTCTGTGGCTCTGACCAGGTAATTATCAAATAAGACTTCAGCATACCATAACATTCATCTAGAGTAATGGAATTTAGTGTTCTGACTGAGGTTAGGCAGTTAAATAAAGTAAATGCCTTGGTCTGCGGAATAAGGTCTTTTCACTCCTCTCATAGTTTTCCATCACAAACAACTGGATTAAAACTGGTGTTCTCTCCTTCCCATCGGCCTCCTGGCCATCTGCTGAGGCCTGCTGGTGTAAGAGGAAGAATGAGTTCAGTATCACATTTCACTTAGGGGTCTAGAAATGAGCATCTTTAATGCACACCAAATGAGCTAAATTACAGGGGAGTGTTTCCAGCAGGCATTCCAGGGCTGTGAATACAGCCTGGGAACCCATGGGCCAGCATGCTTTGTCACCCTGGCTGATGCTTAGAGAGGCCTCCCTACATGCCTCTGTACACCATTTTCTACCTGTATCTATCCCATCTTTGCAAGCACAACTTTTTGTGTGAGCCTGGGGATGGACTGACACATTCTGAAAAGTCAGAAGACTCACTGAACTTTTATAGCTGGATAATGTCAATGTGCTTCATCAGAGTCTAGATGGAGTTGAGGTCCTTCTATGCAAAATTATTTAAGACCCAATATTGACCTATCCATCTTTTAACTTAACATGCCAGGTGAAGTCGTGCAACCTCAGGAAAGGTAATTAATAAAAAGTGTTGGGATTACATAGTGGAGTGTCTTGGGTGCTTTCTTCTCTACTGCAATAGTATCAGTTCCTCTGTAATTATATAAAACAAAGCACTTTGAGAATTCAAGTTCAGGGATGAAGGGTTTTGTGTTTGCTCTTCCTCCAGTCTATAAACTATTCTATGCATAGGCTGCTTCCACTCTACTTTTGAAGCTCTACCATCAGTATTTATGATAATTCAGGCAAGAGAAGGGAAGCAGCAGAGAGCATGAGTATAGCCTCCGGTGAAAACATTGAATTATGTGGGGTAATCCTGGATTTCTGGCTTCCAGGACTCCTTCAGCACTTACACATTAAGAATAAAATACATTAATGGGCTTCTGAGAATTCCTGAGATATGACCTTAATCATAGATAGAGCCTATCTGCCATTAAATATAATACCTTCTTGACAGCCACCTCCTGCAACCTTTGGCATTGAGGTCTGTTTGGAAAGGCAAGAGGCATTCTGGAAATCTTGTAGTGAGTACCTGCACCCCCAGGAATGAGAACCCAGCACGTACTGCTTTGCACCTGTACTTCCCCCAGTGTGCTGCCTGTCCCTTGCACACACAGCACGGCTGATGAAGTGCAGACTGTTAATCACTTGTTGGTTTAATATTTGTGCAGCGTGTCAAAGGGGAAAGGGCTTAAATTCTGTTTGCATTTTAAATAACTGTCTTGGCAGTTGCACAATCCACAGTGTTTATGTTTTTATGGAATGCACCATTTGTGACTGTTGTTTTAAGAAGCGCAGATATTAAACATGGCCAAGCAGGTTCTACAGTGTGTCCGGCCTGCACTGGCTGTCAAGGGCATTTGGAGAGGTGCCACTTAGCACTGCAGAGTTTGCTTGCCATGGATTGGCATATCATAACTTGGTGATGGCAGTTTGGCAACTTTTATCTCTATCAAGCAAGCCAAATTCTGATCCCTTTAGTTAGAGCTAGTTCAAATTCCTCTGATTCTAGACTCAACTCTTGTAAGAAGCCAGATGGTAGAAACTAAGAGGTGAGCTTATTACGAGCAGACTTGGATCTCACATTAGTTGAGGGCCCCACCCTGAATCCTGATCTCTGATAAATTAGCTTTTTAATGTTTCATTACTGCTAGGGCACAAGCCAAATGTCTACGCAGATATTTATGTTCCAACAGACAAATGCAAGCTCATTTTTTTTTCTTCTAAGTATGTTATGTTTTACAGACATGAGTAACTCATGTGGGATCTTTCCCACAGAGTAAAACCAATGTAAATTCACATGACTCAGGGATTTGTTTCAATGCTCATGTATAAGCTCTCATTAGAAATGATTATGCTTGAAGATCAAAAGAAAGTACACTCACTTGTATTAATGTTTAATGCATAATTCACATTGTTAGAACAAAAAACAAAACAGTCGGTGGTTGTTACGACAAATATCAAACATTGGCACTACTAACCAACTCCCACAGAGGATCCTTCATTGCCTGGCATTGGCCGTGCGCTGAGATTTCCTCTTGCGTTTGCTGTGCCAATCGTCTTGGGGATTTAAAGACACCTTCCTCTCTGGATGAGTAATGCCCCTGTAATGACAGGAGTGGGGGAGAGCCAGGATACCCCAGCACTGCAGGTGGATCCAACGCTCAGAGACCTCTCAGCGGAAGCAGAGTGTACAGTAATCCTATCCATTTTTTTTATTCAAGTAGGATTTCACATCAGGCATGCTCATATAAAACTCTCATTGCCTTCAATCTGAGTTTAATACCAGGCTTAGTATTTGAGCCCTAATATCAAGACTCATGGTCAAAGTCATACAGCACCACAGAATTTAAATACTTGATTTCTTGTTTACGTTTCTCCACATTTACCTTCTTCAGCCAATGCTTATCTTGTTACCAGAATTATTCTTACTTAAATAAGCAGGTTTAGCATGAGGGAGTTTTAGGTGAAATCCATTCCCTATATCCTTAACCAAGACAAGCACGGGAGGGAAAAGCCATGCTTGTAATCACAAAATGAGAATCCTGTGGGCATCACTGCCTGTTACACAGAGTAGCTGGGACTACTTAATCTGCGTAAGGGAAGACCCCGGGTTACTCTCTGTAATGTGTGACACATTGCAGTCTTTGACACAAAGTAGAAGTTGGACTTTTTTCATCTTCATAGCTTTTAATGGCTTTTTCCATGTCAATGTTTAAAGGGTCAGCAATTTGTATCATTTGGCTTTTGTATTTATGCTTCTTTCAAAAAATTGTCTGGTTTACTACCCAAGCTTACATAATTCCTACCTCATCTAGTTTTTGTTTGGCTCCACCCCCCCTCCCCTTCCTTCAACAAAAGCAAACTAACAAACATTATATTTAAATTAAAAGTTAAATTTAAAGTTTAGGAGGCTTCATTCACATCAGAGAATCACCTCTCTTCCATGGATGTCTGTGACATGGAATGACACTTAATGCCGTTTGACAAACTTTGCACTTGGCACAAGGTCACAAAAATACCTTGTATGTCCTCATTATTGGTTCAGTCACTTTCCTGTATGCCAGTGATGCAATACACCTGATTCAGAGCAGTGGCAGAGAGGCTGCCTGGGTTTCAGGTAGGTTTTCTCTGATTCAGACCTCTGTAAGCAAACCATAAATTAGCTCTCTATTCTTAAGGAGCCTCCTGAAGGCCCTGTTGTTCTGCAAACCCTTCTGTGTGAGTCTGAGAGGTTCCTCATTCAGGAACTAATATTGCTGAGTCAGACTGGGTGCTATTGCTATGAATGGAATGCTGTCAAATGGATTGTGGGTGTCTCAGAGGG
Source organism: Parus major (assembly GCF_001522545.3). Classification (NCBI taxonomy): domain Eukaryota; kingdom Metazoa; phylum Chordata; class Aves; order Passeriformes; family Paridae; genus Parus; species Parus major. The sequence goes on from NC_031770.1 coordinate 19,528,760, forward strand.
CAGAGCGGAGCTTGGGGTTTGTTTTCCTTTTGTTTGGAATAACCCACTCAAAATATTTATGACTGAGAAGTTGGTATTTCTTCCAGTAAAGAACCTTTTCATCTCTTTAGAGCAGTTGAAAATATTATTTGGAGTATACACTGGTTAAATTGTTTATTTTTAGTGGAGTGCACATGGCATTGCTATCTTGAAACTGATCATAAATACATTTCTGTTGTGGGGTTTTTGTCAAGGAAGAAAAACCTACAATGAATTAAATGTGTTTCATGAGGAAAGAAGTAGGTCAAATGTTGGGCTAAATTAACCTTTATGTTGTAGAAAATGGCTAAATTCTGGATTTTTTCACCTGTGGGACTCTAGACTCGTCTACACACTAAATTATTTCAAGATACTTATTAGGTACACTGCAGTAATTATGTTTGAGTAAACCCATGTGTAGACAACTCTTATGCCAGTGTAAGAATTCAGTTTCTTGAATTACATTAATCTACTTTGAAAGTGGATTAAGTGAAACCAGGAAACAACTTGGCCATTCCAGAATGAATAAACTATCTGTACACAGTTCTGCTTTACACTCACATCCAACCTTATTCCAGCATAATTTTCCTGGGTTGAGAGGTTCTTAGGATATATCTACATAGCAAATTAATGTGTGATTACAGACACACCAACCCTTCCTTTACTCTCACTGGCATGAGTAACAGCAGTAATGAAAGATGGTAGCAGAGACTCCAGTACAGCCTATTAACTGGAGCATATATATATATATGCAGCTGGTTGTGAACAGCCTCTGCAGAAATCCACCTCATCACACCCTCACTTCAGACTCAACTCACGTCCCTTAGACCAGCACAGGGGCTGGGAATGCCTCTCTGCATCTCAGGTGTGTACACACACCAAAAACTGCAAGTGTGATAGGACTGCACAGCAGAGCTAAATGGGAACCAGGTGAATTTAACTTCAGTGGTTAATCACTCTGGAGAAGCAGCACAGCTCGCACATTTTTAATATACACACCTCTGAAAACCAAATAAAGCGTCAGCTGTGTGACTGCAGAAGCCAAATTAAATGTGCTGTAGACAAGTACAGCTCAGATGATTTCACTAGGGCTGGATTTAGCTCGATAGTTGAGATCTTGCTTATTTGGCTGATACTTGTTTTGTTACCTATCTGCTCATTTATTTTAATGAAATTAATGCATTTTAATGTTCCTTTGAGTGCATTCCAAAAATAGCAATTTGATTAACTCATTTGCTTTAAAAGGTGTAACAATCACAATGAAAAATGCCTGTTTAGCTGAGGTATGGTGTAATTGTAAGTAGCATGTTGGGCAGCTATGCCATACCCTTCATCCTTTCAAACAAATTCCTCACATCAATCAAAAGAGCCTCACTTAAAAATGAATGGCGAAATACAGACAACAATCAAGCTGTACACACTGCTTTTCAAGTCTACCAAAAATACGTATCAGTTATGTACTCTGTACTCTGCTGAGACAGTAGAGTTAAGAAAGGTTAAGAATCTAGCGTAAAAGCCATTCAAAATGATTCCAGAACAGAAACATGTAACAAACTTGTCTTTCTAGCCAAGCCAGATAGTATCCTGAGTAGCTTGGGTTTAAAAAAGAAAAAACAAAACAAAACAACCCAGTGCTTTCAATTTCATACTTCTTAAAATGATGCTTGGACTGTACAATAGTCCAAGAATGATTTCTTTCTTCCCACAACTCTTTTCCCAGCTGCAATAGGTGATCCCACCACTTAAAATACGCTGCTGCTGAGGGCACTGAGCCCAGCAACAGAAAAGATGTACACTAACTTCTTGACTTTATCACCTTATAAAAACTGGAATTGCAAAACCTGATTAGTAACAATATTAAGCAAAGGCAATTTTCTCTTTTATTGTATTTAAATAAGGAAAATGAAAGTATTAATGCTAATATTAAGGCTGAACAGAGGCAGTTGCAAAAATAATTTAGCTTCAGCCCTGCTACATGCATCCCTTCACGAACTCCGCTGCGCTAGTTACCTGTGCATTGGCGATGTTGTAACTTGTTGTTATTATAATAGGTGGTGTGAAAAGCAACACAGAAGAGAGAAACTTGTCTCAGGGCTCTGCTGGGACGCTCTGCGGTCACGAGTAGGTGGTGTGGTGCTGCAGCAGTTTGGGATGCAATGTGTGGGTAACAACTGGCTTTTAGATGAAGAGGCACTTAAACTCAGGCTGTCATAGACAGTTTAAGTGAGGCCTAGTTCTGGGAATACTTTTGCAGGCGAGTTAAGCCTCACACGTGAAAATGTCCTCGGAATTTAGTGGGAACATTCATGGAGATTTGCAGGATCTGGCTTGGCGAAGCACACGAACCCAGGGCAGCGGATGCGTGTGGTTGCTGCCATGGCCGGGCACAGCGCTGCCAGCCTGCTCGGCGGTCACAGCGGCCCCGGGGCTGCCGCAGGCCCCGGCTCGCTCTGCTTTACCGCAAACCCTTCTGCTTTCGGGAGCAGCTGCTCGGCTGCCCCAGCAGCAGAGGTGGGGAGCGATGGCTCAGGCTCCCCTCACCGAGCCGTGCCAGGGTCTGCGCCAGCCCTTGGCTCTCCTCGGCGGCGACGCCATTGCGCAGCCGGGTGCCCCGGTGCGGCCCGGGCTGTCCGGCCCGCAGCCCCCCCCGGGCACCCCGGCTCCCGGCGGGGCCGTGGGGCGCACAGCGCCGGGGGCTCCCCCGCCTTCCCCTGCAGAGCCTTGCAGGGGACTGGGGGGGGCGCGGCACCGGGCCTGCACGGCAGCAGCGGTGCGGCATCCTAGCTCCTCGCCCGGCCTCCTCTGGCATTCCGTGTGCTTTTCTTTTTTGTCTTTTATTTTTTTTTTTTTTTCTGATTTTGTTCTGTGTGTGTGTGTGCGGTGCCCGCTCCCCCGCCCCCGCCGGCCGCTCGGCACATGGCCTGCTGGCGGCCGGCGGCGCGTGTGTCCCCGCGTCCCCTGGGCGAGGTGTCCCGTCCGCCGCCCGCATCCCAGCCGTGGGGGGCCGGCACCCCCTCCCTCCCCATCCCCCCTTTTCGGCAGTCGCCTTTTTTTGTTGTTGTTGTTTTGTTTTGTTGTTTTGGTTTTTTTCCCGGTGGTTTTGTTTGTGTTTTTTCCAGGTGGGACGTGGCGGTGACCGGCGAGGCTCGCCCGGCACTGAATGTCACCCTGAAGGTAAAATGAAAGACACGGAGATGAACGCATGCCTGCGCCCCGCTCCCGCCGGCGAGCGGCCGCCACCATCGCGGGGCGGCAGCCCCCGCCGCGCCCCGGATTTCCTGTCCCGGCTTTTCGCTACTGCGCCTTAAAAAAA